>NW_007377497.1:0-12500 GCF_000475195.1 Diaphorina citri
AATGGTGAAATTGAAAAGGTAAATAGGGTACGTCTGCTGAAGTTTCCGCAAAGCTTTCTCGGGTTTTAGATTACCTTGCGGTATTTAGGTAGATATGCTTTTTGTTATTAAATTGATACTTGGTTTTTACAAATTGTGGTCTTAAATGCCTAGTCACTAAGCTATCAATATTGGGACTAAAAACTTCAAAATCGAAAATCATAATTTGACGTAAAACTCCAATATCCCACATCATATTTTGACGGAAAACTTCAAAATCCTAAATCACCTTCTGACGAAATACCTACTTCAAAATCCCAAATCCATGTATCTTGTGGAGGAGTCTCTTTAATTTTTTCATTCTAACATGTATATGTAACATTTTTCTCTTCTCTCCTGTTTTCTGCCTTTAAAAAATTAATCTATTCGAGGAAGAAAACGACGGGGAAAAAAACTAATTTGAAAAATTGTACGAACGCCAAGAAAAATTCCCTCCCCTGGAAAATGGCAACTATGTAGCGACGGGAGTACATATTATTTCCATATGAGGAGGACGGGACACGGGACGGGGGCGAAATTAAATGATGGAATGAAACACCGAGTACACAAAACAACATGGCTGGAAATTGTGTTGAACAAACAAGACCTGGAACAATACCTGCTCTCTTCTTTTTTCGAAGTTTTTTATTAGATAAGCACAAGAACAAGAGAAAGGATCATAGGGAACGACCGTGAGGGGTACGGAGAGAGGGAGAGGGAGAGGGAGAGGGAGAGGGAGAGGGAGAGAGAGAGAGAGAGAGGAAAAGGAAAGGAAGAGAGCAATATTAAAGATAATGCTTTTTGGATGGTATCCAAACTAAGAAGTACGAGAGAGAGAGAAACAGAGGGAGAGAGAGAAAGTGCGAAAGCTTGCTGGGTAAGAGCTGTAAAAGTGGAAAGCTAGTTTCATCTATAATAGAGATTAACAGGGCCGGTCTAAAGCTTACTTGGCTCACAATTGGAAGACCCTTGTTCGAAACACGTGGATCTGGCAAAAAAAAACTGAAATTTCAAGTTTTTTTTTATCTACTTTGGGATTCGAACATGATGTTTTTAAACCCACTGTACGAATAGTCATGCTCAACACAATGCTTGCTTTCCCTGATCTTCTCTAATCTCTCACTTGTTTGTCCCAAGTAAAACCTTAAGTGGCAATGCTTGCTTTCCCTAGTATATCGTCCCTGAAATCCCTGAATGCCCTCTCCTGTTCTGCAGAAATATGAACTACCTACTTACATTTTGCAGAACAAAAGTAACAGATTCACTATCTGAATAATAATTGTACCAGTAGACTGAGTCAGCCAGGTAGGTTAATGTCTTTGAAAACACTTCCTAGATTCAAACAGGTAGGTAGGTACATATCACCTTTGAGTCCTTTTGTAGTTTGATTACGTTACAACTTACTTTGATCAGTTGACCAGCCTTAGCCCAAGTTGACTGGACTTAGTCAACCTTTGTGGGAGAACAAACCTTATTTGTTTTCCCGCCCCAGGTTGGAATCAATCTCTCGACCTAGCAGATATTAGGCGCTCTACCCTTCAAACTAATTAGACCAACTTGGAGGCAGTTATAAGTTTATATATTTCGACCTATTTAATACAGTGCCTAATGGACTGTACTGTCTACCATCATAGGTATTTGGGTACCTATTTCATTTTTTTTTCTTCTTTTCAATAATTTTCTAAAAGAATTTAAAATTCATTAAACTTGAGTCAACTCATTTCATCCCATGTTAACAGAGCATTAGCACGAGGTATGGTCGCGGATTTGGCAATTTTGTTCGCGAATTTGGCGATTATGTTCGCGGATTTCGCGATTTTGTTCGCGGATTTTGCGATTTTGTTCGCGGATTTCACGATTATGTTCGCGGATTTCGCGATTATGTTCGCGGATTCGCGTCCCGAATCGACATTTTGGATATTTGGCAAGCCTACTTATGGCAATCGTCACATCACAAAGTGTCACAGAAGAAATCTTAATCCAGGCCTGATCTCGCGTCTTCCACACAAGGAAAAGTCTTTGGCGGTTTTTCCCACTGGATGAGAAGGGAAACGGAGGAGGAGAAGAATTAATAGGGAGGCGGAGGAGAAGGAACAGGAGGAGGAGAAATAGGGAGAAAAGGGTTAGAAATAATAGGATTGAAAGGAACGGAAGGATAAGTGGTAGGAACAAGAGGGTAAGAAAGAAAGGGACAAAAGTGGTAGTAATAAACAGGGTAAGAGAATGGTAAGTTTTAATTATGTAAAAAGAACTCGAATGCGAAAACTTTGAAAACGACGCTTAATTTCAGCAGGAAATGTGTCGCTGTGGATATTATTTGTTGTGTATTTGTTGCTGGATGTTAGTGTTTGTTACTGAATGTTATTATTTGTTGCTGGATGTATAGTATTTGTTGCTAGATGTTATTATGTGTTGCAGAATGTTTTTTTTTTTTTTTTTGCAGAATATTTGTTGCAGATTGTTTTTGTTTCTCTGCAGAGCAACAAAAACATTCTGCTACAAATAATAAACATCCAGCAACAAATACTATACATCCAGCAACAAATAATAACATTCAGTAACAAACACTAACATCCAGCAACAAATACACAACAAATAATATCCACAGCGACACATTTCCTGCTGAAATTAAGCGTCGTTTTCAAAGTTTTCGCATTCGAGTTCTTTTTACATAATTAAAACTTACCATTCTCTTACCCTGTTTATTACTACCACTTTTGTCCCTTTCTTTCTTACCCTCTTGTTCCTACCACTTATCCTTCCGTTCCTTTCAATCCTATTATTTCTAACCCTTTTCTCCCTATTTCTCCTCCTCCTGTTCCTTCTCCTCCGCCTCCCTATTAATTCTTCTCCTCCTCCGTTTCCCTTCTCATCCAGTGGGAAAAACCGCCAAAGACTTTTCCTTGTGTGGAAGACGCGAGATCAGGCCTGGATTAAGATTTCTTCTGTGACACTTTGTGAACAACTGCCTTCCAGTACATAAACCATAACAAGCTTGGCCTAAGCCATCGCGTCTTTTTAATGGCTGGATTACATGAGGCCAATAAACAGCACTGGTGTCCAGTAACCTCCCATCAGTATCAGTATTTATCTGCCTCGGTGGCGTAGTGGTCAAGACGCTCGCCTGGTAAACAGGAGGGCGTGGGTTCGATCCCAGCCGAGGTATGGAATTTTATCCAGAGAGTTTTAGGATCTAGTTCTGACTGAGTAGTCCTCTGAGGGCAGTGAAAACAGTAGTTCTTTCTAACTTTATACATTCTCTTCCTTGAAATACATTTTTAGCTTCAAAATCTGATATAGGTTGACCCTTTTTCCTCTGAAATTATTGAGCTTATCGTACCTACCATTATTATTTTTGGTTCCAGAATCCAGCCTAAATATTGGACAAAATGATTCTGTAGAGCTACAAGTCCAATCGACATTAATCAACTACCTGGACTGTAATGTTAAAGTGTATTGATTGTTAAAGTGTATTGATTGATCAACTACCTACCTGGACTGTAATGTTAAAGTGTATTTTCCTTTCGGAAACGAAACCGATTCCGATGGAGCGCCATCTTGAATTTCCCATGGATTAGTATAGGCGCTAAAAGGATTCACTCCCCAAAAAGGAAAATACACCTTTATTGGACACCAGTGGCGTTTACGTGAGGTCCGAATTCTCCCCAAACCAAATATCAGCCTCCGTGTCTTCCAGTCTAATTATTGGACAAAATGATTCTGTAGAGCTACAAGTCCAATTGACATTGATCAACTACCTGGACTGGAATGTTAAAGTGTATTTTCCTTCGGAAACGAAACCGATTCCGATGGAGCGCCATCTTGAATTTCCCATGGATTAGTATAGGCGCTAAAAGGATTCATTCTCCAAAAAGGAAAATACACCTTTATTGGACACCAGTGGCGTTTACGTGAGGTCCAAATTCTCCCCAAACCAAATATCAGCCTCCGTGTCTGAATTATCGCCAGGGATAACTCTCTCTCTTTCCCTTTCTCGCTCTCAGCCTCTCTCTCTCTCTCTCTTTTTCTCCCCCTTTCTTTAGCTTGCATCCCCTCTCCTCTATCTCTCTTGCTCCATCACTTTCCCTCTCCTTTTTCGCCTGTTGAGGTCGTTGTGGGGAATTTCCAAGGTAGGTTGAAAAGTTTAAATATCTCGGGTTCTGTTGAATATAGCAAACCAAAAAGGGAGAAAGAGGAAGAGAGGAAGGTAAATTTTTAGCATGGTTGGTGTTTGGATGGGTTACCTTATGTAATAACATGTGCTGCTGACTGTTTGCAGTCAACCTCTTGAGGTCAATTGGGCAGTAAAATGCCGAGACTATAGAGCACTAAGAGCTGTCTTTAAAAGCGGCCTCTCACAATTCGAAATAAAGAATCCTTACTTTTTAAAATTAATAACTTTTCTGGAATCGAACCCCCGTCTGTCAGTATGTAACCCCACTATGCCATCACGACAGTCGTCTTTTGTCACAAAGAAAAACATCTTGCCCCTCCCCCTCGGCTTTCGGCATAAAGTTACACCCAAGTTATGCTGGATTTTATTATACCCGACTTGGAATAGTCCCTTCCACGACGAAATGTCGTAAACGGAGTTCTTTCAAAATGAAGATACATAATTATGTATGTAGGTAAATGTTTAAAGCTTTAAAGTTGAGTGATCCTCAGTGGCGTAGCGTGGTCTAAATTCAAGTGTAAGGCGTGTAGGGTACTAATTTCCATCATCCATGCTCTTCATGGATTGGCATAGGTATTTAGGTAGATATGCTTTTTGTTATTAAATTGATACCTGGTTTTTACAAATTGTGGTCTTATATGCCTAGTCACTAAGCTATCAATATTGGGACTAAAAACTTCAAAATCACAAATCATAATTTGACGAAAAACTTCAATATCCCAAATCATATTTTGACGGAAAACTTCAAAATCCTAAATCACCTTTTGACGAAATACTTCAAAATCCCAAATCTATGTATCTTGTGGAGGAGTCTCTTTAATTTTTTCATTCTAACATGTATAGGTAACATTTTTCTCTTCTCTCCTCTTTTCTGCCTTTAAAAATTTAATCTATTCGAGGAAGAAAACGACGGGGAAAAAAAACTAATTTGAAAAATTGTACGAACGCCAAGAAAAATTCCCTCCCCTGGAAAATGGCAACTATGTAGCGATGGGAGTACATATTTCCATATGAGGAGGATGGGACACGGGACGGAATGGGACGAGGGACGGGAACGAAATTAAATGATGGAATGAAACACCGAGTACACAAAACAACATGGCTGGAAATTGTGTTGAACAAACAAGACCTGGAACAATACCTAGTAAAAAAAAACTATCTATTTACCTACCTAGGAGACATTATACCCAAGAAGCCCACTCCGAGGTTTAGAGGTGTAGGGGAAAAACAGCCCTAAAGGATGGGTTCAGCTTCTACAAATCTACCTAGGAAACAAGTAGGTACCACAACGACAAACTGGAAGAAAATAGAACCTGCCCACTCATAAACAACTGGCTTGCCCTAAGCCATCGTGTCTTTTTAATCGCTGGATTACTTGAGTCCAGTAAACACCACTGGTGTCTAGTAACCTTCCATCAGTATTTCCAGATTCCAGTCTAGAGGAGGAAGAGGAGAAGGAACAGGAGGAGAATTATTAGTGTGGGAGGAGGAGGAGGAGGAGGAGGAAGAAAAGGGTTAGAAATAATAGGATTGGAAGGAACGGAAGGATAAGTGGTAGGAACAAGAGGGTAAGAAAGAAAGGGACAAAAGTGGTAGTAATAAACAGGGTAAGAGAATGGCAAGTTTTAATTATGTAAAAAGAACTCGAATGCGAAAACTTTGAAAACGACGCTTAATTTCAGCAGGAAATGTGTCGCTGTGGATATTATTTGTTGTGTATTTGTTGCTGGATGTTAGTGTTTGTTACTGAATGTTATTATTTGTTGCTGGATGTATAGTATTTGTTGCTAGATGTTATTATGTGTTGCAGAATGTTTTTTTTTTTTTTTTTGCAGAATATTTGTTGCAGATTGTTTTTGTTTCTCTGCAGAGCAACAAAAACATTCTGCTACAAATAATAAACATCCAGCAACAAATACTATACATCCAGCAACAAATAAGAACTGGATCCTGGCGAAAAAATTAGGAACAATAAATTTTCCGAATTTGATGTCACTAAAACTTCTAGGTGTTAAATAAAACACTAAAAGAATTGTATTCTCGTTTCCTTTGATCTATCTGATGTTCACGCTATAATGTTACTCTTATAATACCATTCCATAGTATCCACCTACATTTTGAGGAGTATGAGAAAGTCAGTCAAATAAAATGGCTTAGAGAGAAAGGAGCTTTCTCAATTCTCAATATGTCTTGCCCGCGTAATAACATTTGTTATCCTCTCTAGCTTTAGAGGGGGTACACACATAAAAGTAAGGAAGGTTCCCAAAATGCCCCATGGCAATCGTCACATCACAAAGTGTCACAGAAGAAATCTTAATCCAGGCCTGATCTCGCGTCTTCCACAGAAGGAAAAGTCTTTGGCGGTTTTTCCCACTGGATGAGAAGGGAAACGGAGGAGGAGAAGAATTAATAGGGAGGCGGAGGAGGAGGAGGAAGAGGAGAAGGAACAGGAGGAGAATTATTAGTGTGGGAGGAGGAGGAGGAGGAGGAGGAAGAAAAGGGTTAGAAATAATAGGATTGGAAGGAACGGAAGGATAAGTGGTAGGAACAAGAGGGTAAGAAAGAAAGGGACAAAAGTGGTAGTAATAAACAGGGTAAGAGAATGGCAAGTTTTAATTATGTAAAAAGAACTCGAATGCGAAAACTTTGAAAACGACGCTTAATTTCAGCAGGAAATGTGTCGCTGTGGATATTATTTGTTGTGTATTTGTTGCTGGATGTTAGTGTTTGTTACTGAATGTTATTATTTGTTGCTGGATGTATAGTATTTGTTGCTAGATGTTATTATGTGTTGCAGAATGTTTTTTTTTTTTTTTTTGCAGAATATTTGTTGCAGATTGTTTTTGTTTCTCTGCAGAGCAACAAAAACATTCTGCAACAAATAATAAACATCCAGCAACAAATACTATAGGTACATCCAGCAACAAATAATAACTGGATCCTGGCGAAAAATTAGGAACAATAAATTTTCCGAATTTGATGTCACTAAAATACCTAGAAGTTAAATAAAACACTAAAAGAATTGTATTCTCGTTTCCTTTGGATCTATCTGATGTTCACGCTATAATGTTACTCTTTTAATACCATTCCATGGTATCCACCTACATTTTGAGTAGTATGAGAAAGTCAGTCAAATAAAATGGCTTAGAGAGAAAGGAGCTTTCTCAATTCTCAATATGTCTTGCCCGCGTAATAACATTTGATGTAAAGTTATTTCTCTTCTCCTTTGTTTGTTTTTGTTTTTTTGCTCTCTTCTTTTTTCGAAGTTTTTTATTAGATAAGCACAAGAACAAGAGAAAGGATCATAGGGAACGACCGTGAGGGGTACAGCAAAATGCTTTCTCAATGACCTCCCTTGGGATTTTTGGCATTAGTGGTAATTTAAATTCCCTAAGTAGTGGGTAGTTTACACAGCAAAGATGTGGACTTGTTTCTTGAGTTCTAAGTGAAAGAGTGGAGAAATTGATCTTACAATATTTTAGGTTGTCCGTCAAGTTTGGTTCCATAACTCTCAAAAGTTTTGTTCGATTTTTCTGAAATAGGGTACAGCAAAATGCTTTCTCAATACCCTCCCTTGGGATTTTTGGCATTAGTGGTAATTTAAATTCCCTAAGTAGTGGGTAGTTCACACAGCAAAGATGTGGACTTGTCTCTTGAGTTCTAGTGGAGAAATTGATCTTACAATATTTTAGGTTGTCCGTCAAGTTTGGTTCCATAACTCTCAAAAGTTTTGTTCGATTTTTCTGAAATTTGGCAAACATGTTCAAAACCCCAAGGGGATTCGGGCTTGGTCAGACAATAGGGAAGCCCTTTTCCTGAAAGTGAGTTCTACAGTTCAATTTTCAGGCCAAAGTGAGATATAAGTTATAAGACTTCCCTACCTGTTAACACGTTCAGCGCCAAGCCTCGACTTCCCTACCTGTTAAACCTGTCAATTGACATATTAATATGGATTTCTTCACAATAACGTTCCCACTTCTCCCTGATTCCAGAGGATAAGTTCGAGGAAGCACTGGGAAAAAAGGGAAATATGACTAAGTTGTTGTTTATGTTATGAGTTGCCTCCTAACTCCTATTCTCCTAATACAATCACGATTCCCTAGGGTTGTCAATATGGATTTCTTCACAATAACGTTCCCACTTCTTCCTGATTCCAGAGGATAAGTTCGAGGAAGCACTGGGAAAAAAAGGGAAATATGACTAAGTTGTTGTTTATGTTATGAGTTGCCTCCTAACTCCTATTCTCCTAATACAATCACGATTCCCTAGGGACGCGCAATCGATATAAAAACACACGCACTCACTTGGAGCGAGGGCCTTTTTTAAGGCCGCTGTAGCTTGAGGTATTCAAGGTTTTTTTTTTTTTGAAAACATAGGATCTAAGAATTTCCCGTAAATTTATGGGAAACCTACTTTTCAAAATCCATCCAAAGGAATCTAAGGTTCATCCTTTGTGGTGAAGCAGGAGAGCCTCTTCTAACTTTTGTGGGTTTCTGCCATCTTTGTAATTCCATCCCATTTCTATACATAAATCTTTTTACCCTGGATATGTCGCCCTGAAACCCTGAGTGTGTAGCCCAACAATCCCAACATTAGTGGCATGCTTACCTCGTAAGCTCTAGGGTTTTCCAACTTTGTGGTGTTTTCCCTTCATCCACTTCATGGGAAACTGGGAAAGAAACGGGCTTTTTTTTAAGAAGAAAATTGGAAGATTTTTAAAAATTCATGTCTCATAAAAATGACATCATCTAGAACTCAGCATAATTTCTCCATCTGTATTCCAAAGCTTTAACCCACACACGCAACACATGTCACCCCCACCTTACCACCGTCCCTGGTCCATTATACGCACACAAGACAGTTTTACTTGTTGAAACGGTTCTTCCCCCACCATACCCTTTCATCCCTTACAATCCCTTGACTACCTCTTTATCCCCTTTACTTCCCGATTATCCCTCGTTACTACTCCTTTGTCCCTCGTTACTTCTGTCCATTTTTCCCTTTTCCTGGAATCTCTCCCCTTTTTTGACCCCCATGATCTCGTTCCTCCTCACTATCTCTCAATTTCTTTGTCCCTCACCTTCTCCCATCCCTATATATTCTTTCCCTCGGCCCCTCCCTTTCTTGACTTTTCTCCCCCTTTACTTTTATCCTCTTATTCTTCTTGTTGTCAATTTTCTACGTCCCCTCCCTCTCCTCTCTTTCTCTCCCTGAGTGTTATCTTATTTTGGTGGGATTTTTTCTTCATTTTCATCTTCTCCTCTCTCACACCCATACTCCGGTCTCCACTTTCATTTATATCCCTATCCTGCTCTAACACTTATTTCCTTATTTTTCGTTTTCCCTTCGTCCCTTCCACCTCTTCCTTTCTCTCTATCTTCTAACTCTCTTCTATATGTTTCTCTCTCTTCCTCCCTCTCTTTTATATATTTCCCTCCTTTCTTACCTCCCTTTCTCCGAACATTTTTTGGCCGTGAGTTCATTTTGCAGTAAATTTCAAATTTCACACAGCTATCCATTCCCATCTTCTCACTTTCCCATTTTTTTCGCCTTCCCTTCCCATTTTACCTTGCCTCCCCGTCCCATTTTACCTCGTGTATTATTTAACGTGGGAAGCCTGAGTGCCTTTACATTACACGAGTGGGATAGAGGTGAAGTAATACGAGGGATAGCATTACACACTTCTCCAGAAATACTGGATGGTGTCGAATGCTTAGGAAAGGTCTGTGTAGTTTTTGGTGGTTTGATACATTTTCAGAACCTGCGTGACCTAGATGGCATCAAGTGGTCAAACAATAAATTATCTTGAAATTGTTATGTAAGTTATGAAAATGCTAATATTTGTGCCATGCTGAAATCATTCTTATCAAAAAAGTCCAATCGATAAAATCAAATTTGAAGTGATTGAAGTGAATCAAAGAAAGTAAAACCTTCCTACATAATTTCTGTTTGCACCTACCTACCTATCCACAAAATCAAATCAAAATACCTACCTTTCAGGTAATTATTTTCTAATCTTATTCTGTCCAAAGGAATTTTGTAAACCCCCTCCTAGTTTTGCTGCTCTGCTACCAATACCACCCGCTATCTAAGGCATATGATTTTCCCAAGTGCTTCATTTAACATGATGAAATTGAGGTTGTTCTCGCATGTTATGATTTGTTTCCAGAATGTTGTTAGGAATTTGATCTAAGACGTTATCAGGAGTGGAGCCTTTGGAAATGCCTTAGCTTTCAAGAGTGTGGTGGATTGTACTCCTGGATTGTTCCTTAGCTTTTAGGGATGCCTTGGTCCTTGACATTTTGTATCTGTAGAATCTGTACAGTACCTACAGGAAATGATAATTTTGACCCTGAATGATTTAGGCCGTGATGATTTTGACCCTCTAAACAGATAATTTGAATAGAACAATGACATGGTAAAAGAAGTCCTCTTTGATCTTTGTAAAAATGGTGTTGCTGTGACTCTTGAGCTACTGACGTAGCTACCTACTGACTTCTAAGATAAGATACTTAAGATAGATTACTATAATTCCCTATTATACCCATGTAGGAAGAAGTTATTTTCGACAGATCCTTTTACTTGCAGATTTCTTTATCTTTAGGAGATCCTTACCAGTTTAGGTAAATCATTCAAAGCTTTCCATTTCCTTTTCCTCTCTTCTTGTTCTTCCTCCTCCGTCCTCTAAAATTCTTCTTTCCTCTTTCTTTCTCTATTCCTTCTCTCCCTTTCTCTTTCTACCCCTTCTCTCCCTACCCTACCCTTTTCTTCTCACCCTCTCTTTCTCTCTCTCTCTCGCCATATTCTCGTCATTGTATTTTCATCCATTTTTCCCCTTTCTTTTCTTTTCTCTCTCTTCTCTTTCTTTTGTAATTTGTTCCTCCTTTGTTCCCGGGACTCATTTGTCTTCTCACGATTTTTTGTTGTTGCATCCAGTTTGAATTTTGTACAATATGTTCTCCGCTCGTTACTTCCCCGGTGCGTGCGGTAAAACAGGGAAATTTCGGCTCAAACATTTTACTTCAATATTACCCAGAGGTGTTTGGCCCATACTTCGTTTGGTCATTAAAGGATAATTAACTCTGGTAGGTAGTTAAGGATTATTCACGACAATAGTGCTTATACTGCTCAAACAGGACTAAGGAGTAAGGTGTCCCTTTAAGCGAGCAGTGGGCCACTACCATTATTGTGATCCAATTCTCCAACAATGTCAAGCATAAAATTCTATACCTCGGCTAGGATTGAATCCACGCCCTCCTGAATACCAGGCGAGGCAGGTCGACACTGGGGCAGTTAAGGAACATTCTGTAGATCAGTTAAGGATTTTTTTAAAAGAGGTTTGACAGAGGGAACTGTAACTATGCTAAGGTCTCATCGTCCAAAATCGAAGAGAGAAGGAAGACAGGATAGGAGAAAGCCAGCCGTTCCGAGAACGAACATAGGATTAAAAACAGTGTGCTATTCCCCAAGGTCTAAGTCCTAAATGAAAATTTCATCTTTTGTTCTTGTCCTCTCCCTTCCACCTTCCCTTTTCTCTGGTAAATTGATTTTCAGAATTTTTTTCCCACTTTCTGTGACCATTAGGAGGAAGGTTTTTTTTCATCTCTGGGGATTAACGCGTTCGCTCCCACCTTCTGATTGCCACGTTTAATGCGATGTTTTATTTTAACAAATTTTCCTTTATCAAACGGTTGGACAGTTCATCAAGAAACAAGGAATGAATGATTGTTTTCTTCTTGTAATGATGACAGAAAAACATCAAATTTATACCCTTTTTTTTCCCAATCTCATTGTATTTTCTCATCTATTATTTTTATTATTTCGTCTATTTGACTTTCTTCCTGTATTTGACTGATAGATCTCTCTCTCTCTCTCTCTCTCTCTCTCTCTCTCTCTCTCTCTATCTATCTATCTATCTATCTCTCCATTTTTGCACTTTAATACCTACAATTATCGGCTGAAAACTATCGATTTTCCACTTATTTACTACCTGTGGCAGTGAGAGGGTTGAGATTTCAAGAAGGAGAAAAGAGGAGTATATGTAGAGTATGATAGAAAGGGGTGAGTATGGGGAATGGTAGGGGGGTAGAGTGGTTTAGGAGGGAGGAGGAGGAGGAGAAGGAGTGGTTGGAAGGTAGAGAAATTTAGGAGGGAGGAGACGGAGATTAAATTTGAAAGATTTTCCTTCTAATGACACTGAAACGGTTTTCTTTCCCAATCAGTGCTGGATTAGGGAAGAGGAGAAGATATAATAAAATGTTTTACTTTTTTCCCCCTTCTCCTGCTCCTCTTTCTTCTCCTCCTCCTA
>NW_007377497.1:15000-17997 GCF_000475195.1 Diaphorina citri
AATAGGGGAAAGTGGGGTAGTTTGAACCCAGGTTCACATTGGTACCCGAAGTAACCATAGGAAAAAGAATGCTCAAATTGTTTGAAATTTGAACTGCATTCACTATCCTATATCCTTCACGTATTATACTGCAGAAGTCACCCTGTCACCATTTGAAACCAAATTGTTGGAAAAGTCTTGCATTTCTTTCTCTTATACAAATTCCTTTATTTTCCTAAATTATTCCGTAAAAAACACCCCTACGAGTATATATGATACCATAATCTCAACTCCCCCTCCACATTTTTATAAAGACCAAAGACTAGCTATAATTTTAAATCGACCCGACTTGACAAAAGGTATCATATTACCTATCCATAATACCTTGAAAAATTTCCTCACTTTCCCCTATCAATTTTCCCCATTCTCCCCTAATATATCCGTTAATAAATATGCACATGTATGTTTGGCTGTATAACTTTGGTAATCCCGATCAGTCATTTCAGGCATATTTGATGCGATGATAACCCCTATGGTAAGGCGGAAGGGGGATGTCTGCTCTAATACTCTACCTAGGTTTATAAGTGGTATGTTGCTAATTCCACAATAGATCACCAATTGGAAAAGTTCTGATAACTGTAATGTTATAAACTCGGAGTTATTTTAGCTTTTTCTACTCGGAATATCGGTATTATTTGGGGGTTTGTTTGGGGGTTTAGATGCCTCATGGGCTGACTGATAAATTGACAAAATCTGGGTTCACCCAGACTCGCCCAGGGCAGTTATTGAGGAGCTAGTTAAAATCCAAGCAAAACAGCCGAAAGTCAAGTTATTATTGACTTTTATCATAAATAGTAATAATAGATGTAAAAGTAATAATAGATTAGATAAATAGTAATAATAGATTTTATCATAAAAAAGGTAAAAATATCCTTTCATAAACATAAAAAAGATGCCTACTACTATTTACAATTTACATAGACATAGGGGATCTACATTAATATGGACAATTAGACACATACCTAGGTACCTTTTTCCCCCCCAAAAGCTCAACTTATGTCTTGAATAACTTTTGAACTTTCTATCCCGTCTACATTATTTTCCGTCGATAAAAATCACGTAAAGTTTTCTTAGTTCTTATTTTTTATTGGCCTCTTTTTTTTTTCCTCTCAAAGGTCGTTCCGGGGCATTACTTTCATGAAGCCACATCGAGGAGACGTTGCGTTGTTGCATGGCCGACTTATTGCTTTTTTTTTAGAACTTTTAGGAGAGAGAGAGAGAGAGAGAGAGAGAGAGAGAGAGAGAGAGAGAGAGAGAGAGAGAGAGAGAGAGAAAGGAACCGACGGGATGGATCTTGACAATAGGATGAAAATTATTTCTCCTCTTCAAGCCTAGTGATAGCCAGGACCACAGAGTTAGACCGCGGGTTCGATTCCAGCCCGGGGCTGATTTTATCCTGAGGGGATAATGTTCTTTCTCGGAACGGCTGGCTTTCTCCTGTTTCTTCTCTCTTCGATTTCGGGACGATAAGACCTTGGGCAGTTACAGTTCCCTCTATCAAACCTCTAAAAAAAAAAATACCTTGAAAAAAATACTTCTAAGTTAATCAGATAGCTTAATCCAAGAGTTGCATCATCATCATCATCATCATCATCATCATCATCATCATCATCATCATCATCATCATCATCATCATCATCATCATCATGTAGCGTCTTCCTGGTCGATGGTTGCTAGACGTCTTGTAACTGTTGTTCTAAAAAGTTCTCGGTTCATTGCCAGCTTCTTGCACTCTTCATAGCTTCTCACTCCTAACCATTCTTTCACATCGTCCAAGAGTTACACCAAGTTTAAACTTGGATTATGATCATTAGACGACCATTCAAAAATAATATCTTCAAGAATAGGGAAGAAAGATGACCGACCCCAGGTCCTTGGGAGAAACCAAATAGGTATGACATCGACAGACTCATACAGACAGCTCATTATGTAATACTCTAAAATAAACTTTGGAAACGGAATACCATGTAAAGTAGATACTAATCTATATAAATAAAATTGTAGATTTGTCTGTACATTGCTTAGAATCGTGAAATTTTTAGTTATTCTTACTCCTTATGCATCCGGTTTATAAGTGGTATGTTGGTAATTCCACAATAGATTACCAATTGGAAAAGTTCTGATAACTGTAATATTATAAACTCGGGGTTATTTTGGCTTTTTCTACTCGGAATATCGGTATTATTATGGGGGGGGGGGTTTGTTTGGGGGTTTAAATGCCTCATGGGTAGGCTTGCCAAATATCCAAAATGTCGATTCGGGACGCGAATCCGCGAACATAATTGCCAAATCCGCGAACATAATCGCAAAATCCGCGAACAAAATCGCCAAATCCGCGAACATAATCGCCAAATCCGCGAACATAATCGCGAAATCCGCGAACATAATCGCGAAATCCGCGAACATAATCGCGAAATCCGCGAACATAATCGCCAAATCCGCGAACAAAATCGCCAAATCCGCGAACATAATCACGAAATCCGCGAACATAATCACGAAATCCGCGAACATAATCACGAAATCCGCGAACATAATCACGAAATCCGCGAACATAATCACGAAATCCGCGAACATAATCACGAAATCCGCGAACATAATCACGAAATCCGCGAACATAATCACGAAATCCGCGAACATAATCACGAAATCCGCGAACATAATCACGAAATCCGCGAACATAATCACGAAATCCGCGAACATAATCACGAAATCCGCGAACATAATCACGAAATCCGCGAACATAATCACGAAATCCGCGAACATAATCGCGAAATCCGCGAACATAATCACCAAATCCGCGAACACAATCGCGAAATCCGCGAACATAATCGCGAAACCCGCGAACATAATCGCCAAATCCGCGAACAAAATCGCCAAATCCGCGAACAAAATCACCAAATCCGCGAACAAAATCGCAAAATCCGCGAACATAATCGCGAAATCCGCGAACATAATCAC